>NC_056611.1:3742693-3787943 GCF_018340385.1 Cyprinus carpio
TCTGTGTGTGTGTGCAGAGCTGCAGCGGTCAGCATGATGTCTGGAGGTCCGGCGGTGCGCGTCAGCATCGAGTCTCAGTGTGAGCGTCAGGTGCAGGAGGTGTCTCTGGATGGTCTGGAGACGTACGTGCCTCCGCTCTCCATGTCTCAGAACCTGGCCAAGCTGGCGCAGCGGATCGACTTCGACCAGAGCTCCGACTCGGAGCAGGACGGGCCGGAGCGGGAGAGCCGGGAGCCGTGGAGCAAGCCGGAGCCGGAGGAGGACGAGGGTGAGTGGGGGGTGTTGTACTGCGGGGCTGAGGCCTGCTCGTGACTCAAGCGCTGCTCTCTGCTGACAGGTGCGGTGAAGTTCCAGCCCTCGCTGTGGCCGTGGGACTCGGTGAGGAATAACCTGCGCGGCGCTCTCACAGAGATGTGTGTGCTGCACGACGTGCTCAGCGTGCTCAAGGAGAAGAAGTACATGGCCCTGGACCCCGTGTCCCAGGACCCCAGCGTCACCAAGGTACGGTCTCCTCGTGACTAGGGCTGTGCCAGATTGAAAAAAAAAATTAGATCTTGATATTTTCTAGGATTTTTTCGATAACGATAATTAGACTATATGTGACCTGTGCTGGCAAAATGAGTCACAATGAGCACATTGTAAATGTTTACATCCTCTATTAAAACAACTTCAAAATGATGTATTATTTGTTGGATTTGGACGAAAAATGACAGAGCTTCACCTGTTAGAAGTTGACAGAGTCAGCAAACTCACTTCAAAGTCAGAGTCAAGACTCTATAGCAAGTTAAGTGCGTTCATTAAAAATAAATAAATAATTCAATTCAATTCAAGTTTATTTGTACAGCGCTTTTTACGATACAAATCATCGCAAAGCAACTTTACAGAAAATTAAGTTTCTACAATAATTAGTAGTAGCTTATCAGTGATGACTGATAAGTAATATCTCTGTCTTATCTGAATTTAATAGGAGAAAGTTATTGGTCATCCAATCTTTTACATTTTTAACACACTCTGTTAGCTTAGATAGTTTAGAAGTTTCATCTGGTCTTGTTGAGATATATAGTTGAGTATCATCAGCATAACAGTGGAAAACTAATCCCGTATTTTCTAATGATATTACCAAGGGGCAACATGTATATTGAAAATAGCAGAGGACCTAGGACAGATCCTTGTGGCACTCCATATTTTACTGGGGATAAAAGAGATGACTCCCCATTTAGATAAACAAAGTGGTAGCGATCGGACAGGTAGGATCTAAACCATCTTAAAGCCTGCCCTTGTACCTGTATAGTTTTGTAACCTATCTATGAGTATGTCGTGATCTATGGTGTCGAACGCAGCACTAAGATCAAGTAAAACTAGCAATGAGATGCAGCCTTGGTCTGATGCAAGAAGCAAGTCATTTGTAATTTTAACAAGTGCAGTTTCTGTGCTATGATGGGGCCTGAAACCCGACTAAAATTCTTCATAGAGATCATTTTTTTGCAGGTAGGAGCACAATTGAGCCGACACACAACTTTTTTTAAAATTTTAGACATAAATGGAAGATTTGAAATGGGTCTGTAATTTGCCAGTTCACTAGGATCTAGTTGTGGTTTCTTAATAAGAGGCTTAATAACCGCCAGCTTGAATGGTTTTGGGACGTGACCTAAAGATAACGACGAGTTAATAATATTGAGAAGCGGTTTCTTCTGCTACAGGTAACAACTCTTTCAGTAATTTAGTGGGTACAGGATCTAATAAACATGTTGTTGGTTTAGATGCAGTGATAAGTTTTTATTTAGCTCTTCCTGTCCTATAGTTGTAAAGCACTGCAGTTTATCTTTGGGTGCGATAGATAAACCTAAAGTATTAGACGCTGTAGAATCTACATTTGTTATTGTATTTCTGATGTTATCTATTTTATCAGTGAAGAAATTCATAAAGTCATTACTATTTAACTGTGAGGGAATATTTAGATCGGGTGGCGTCTGGTTATTTGTTAATCTAGCCACTGTGCTAAATAAAAACCGTGGATGGTTTTGGTTGTTTTCTCTATGAGTTTGTGGATTTTCTCCATTCTGGCAGTTTTTAGAGCCTGTCTATAACTGGACATACTGTTTTTCCACGCAATTCTAAAAACTTCCAAGTTCGTTTTTCTCCATTTGCGCTCTAGACTACGAGTTTCTTTCTTGAGAGCGTGGGTATTACTGTTGTACCATGGCACAGTACGTTTTTCTCTAACCTTTTTACAATTTGATGGGGGCAACAGCTTCTAATGTATTAGAGAAGATAGTGCCCATGTTGCCAGTCATTTTGTCTAGTTCATGTGTATTTATGGGAACACAGAGCAGTTTGAGATAAAATCAGGCAGGTTATTTGTGAATCTGTCTTTGGTGGCTGGAACAATAGTTCTGCCCGGACGATAACGCGAAGCTATATAGTTATTATCATCAATACACAGAATGCACGATACAAGGATATGGTCAGTAACATCATCACTTTGAGCTACGATATCTATGTCAATAAGATCGATTCCATGCGATATAATTAAATCTAGCGTATGATTAAAACGATGAGTGGGCCCGGTGACATTTTGCTTTACTCCAAAAGAGTTCTAATAGTCCTAATGCATCATTTGTATTATCAACATGAATGTTAATATTAATGAATGCGTGCACTGCGCTCTGCAGGTGTGTTTTGTTTGGTTTTTTCCAATATACTGGATAACGTCAAATCCCACATCGTTAAAACAACCATTACGATGTTATCACAGAGGTATATGTCACTCCTCTACTCATGACACGTCTGCTGGGTTTAGCAGGGATGTCAAAAGAAAATCAAATTTCGAATTTTCGGTCGAATTAAAATAAAAATCCACATTCAAATGCACAAGCGTTGCATTTGTGTTAAACTATACATACAGACATGATGCGGTTTTGTTTCTAAGTGTTTAAGCAACTTAATTAATTATATATGGCTGATAAACATTATTCAGTTTTTTCAAAGATAGTCCTGTTATTTTATTGGTTTAGTAATATTTTGCTGGATGCGCCCTCTTGTGGCCTCAGGAGAGAAGCCAGAAGCTTTTTGCCCCTAACAGAAATTATGCCTTTTAAATTAGAATATAGATCATATGTAAGTATGTAGTTTTGACCGCGTGAGAGTTCAGACCCCGCAGGTGTTCCAGCTGATCAGCAAGAAGAAGTCTCTGGCCACGGCCGCCCAGCTGCTGCTGAAGGGAGCCGAGAAGCTCAACAAGTCTCTGGCGGAGAACCAGGAGCAGCGCAGACAGAGGGACTTCAACTCGGAGCTGCTGCGTCTGCGCTCACAGTGGAAGCTGCGCAAGGTCGGGGACAAGATCCTGGGGGACCTGAGCTACCGCAGCGCCGGTAATGCAGCGCTTTAACCTCTCTGATGTTTCTGAAGTGTGTGTGTTAACATGCGGCGTTGTTCTGCAGGGTCTCTGTTCCCCCATCACGGCACGTTTGAGGTCATCAAGAACACAGACCTCGACCTGGATAAGAAAGTCCCTGACGATTACTGTCCGCTCAGCGTGCAGATCCCCAGCGACCTGGAGGGGTCGGCCTACATTAAGGTGATGTTCCATTAAAGATAACTCACCTGTGAGCACAGACACCAAGTGTAGCTTTCACCAGATGAACCGTGTGTGTGTGTGTGTGTGTGTGTGTTTATCCAGGTGTCCATTCAGAAGCAGTCTCCTGATATCGGAGACCTCGGCACAGTCAGTCTCTTCAGAAGACAGCCCAAAGCCAAACCTGGTAAAGCCAGCTAGAGCGGCTGATGAGAAATGCTGCTTTCAAACTATACTTACCTTTATAGATGTAAGACTAACACAGGCGTGTGACCCTGCAGCACAAAACCAGTCACGAGGGTCAGTTTCTTACAATTGAGATTTATAATAAATAATCTCTCCATTGATGTCTGGTTTGTTAGGAGGACAATATTTGTCTGAGATACAACTATTTGAAAATCTGGAATCTGAGGGAGCAAAAAAATCTAAATATTGAGAAAATCATCTTTAAAGTTGTTTAAATGAAGTTCTTAGCAATGCATATTACTAATCAAAAATTAAGTTTTGATATATTTACAGTAGGAGATTTACTAAATATCTTCATGGAACAATGATCTTTACTTAATATCCTAATGATTTTTGGCATAAAAGAGAAATGTATAATTGTGACTCATACAATGTATTGTTGTCTATTGCTACAAATATATCTGTGCTACTGATGACTGCTTCTGTGCTGCAGGGACACATATTACAAATATTATACTTTGGAATAGAGTTGACCCATATATAGAATATTTATGACTATGAATATCAAAAGGATTTTATTAATCCTTTAAAAATAACTATTATTCTCATGTTAATCTTATAGAGTAGTACTGCATCCTTCATCTCTCCAGTCTTCAGTTTTATCATATTTATAAAAGAAAGATACAGCTTCATGATTCTCTCCAAAAACAGCGGAGCTCCTGGAGGCTAAAGAGTGACGAGCACTCAAAACACTTCCAGATCTTTTATAATAATAATAATAAAAGTAGCAACTCAAAACACACACACAAAAATAACAAAAATAAAAAAAAAAAAAATAAACAAAAAAAGTACATAAAACAACAAAAAAAAAAAAAAAAAATAAAAAGCAACTACTCAAACAATATAAAGCCAATGTAATAAAACATAAATCACATAAAAGCTTCCCTAAACAGTAAGTTTTAAAGGAGGATTTAATCCCTGATCTCAGAGGGCAGCTCTCCACAGTTTAGTCGTGTGCTATCAGATGTGTGTGTTGTGGTCTGTTCCACGAGCTGTAAGTGTGTATTCCTCTCGAATCGTCCTCTCTCAGCTTCTCAGACGTGGCACGTGAAGCTGGAGGCGGCTCAGAATGTGCTGCTGTGTAAGGAGATCTTTGCTCAGCTCTCACGTGAAGCTGTTCAGATCAAATCACAGATCCCTCACATCGTCGTCAAGAACCAGATCATCTCACAACCCTTTCCTGGTATGTGCACGCATTCATTCATTCATTCATTCATTCATTCATTCATTAATTCATTCAGCAGAGGCTGTTATACAGAGCCCGAGCAGTGCACACACTGGAACTCTGATCACAGTCGAGTATTAAGCACTGTGCGAGTACTTAGTATTAACAGGAACACTTGACAGTGAGGTTGCGTTAGTTAAAGCTGGTTAATTCATTAACTAACAACGAGCAATGCATCTGTCACAGTGTGTGTTACTCTTTGATATTCAGTTTATTTCATGTTCGCTCAGTTTAATAATGCATTGGTAAATGTTGAAATTAACAATAACTAAGATTAATAAATGCCTTAAAATATTTTCCATTGTTAGTTCAACTAATGTTAAGAGATTAAATCTTATTATATAGTGTTACTGTATTTATGCTTCAAAGACATAATTTATATAATATTCAGCGCTGGGACGTAACTAGTTACATGTAACAGAATTAGGTAATTTAATTACAAAATAAATGTAACTGTAATCAGTGACAGTTACTGAAGTGTAATTAAATTAGTTACTCATGAAAATGTTAATGATTATAAGAGGGTTACATCTGAATATGATCTCACACACATTTTCTGACTGCTCTAAAAAATGAGACACCAACCGATGTTTCACGAGTCTGTTTGGGTTTATGTATATGCTTTATTTTTTAAGATTAACAGTTTTTTCAAGGCGTTGTTAGCATGTGTTTCCTGTTCCTGTTTTAACGGTTTCAAAATGATTAACAGTTCAAAACATTCATTAGAAATGTAGAAAAGTAATCTGTTACATTACTTTGATGATCAGGACCCTGGCTTACGACGCTACCAAACACAGATCAATATTGTGTGTCCAATTTATATATATATATATATATATATATATATATAATATATATATATATAGATATATATATATATATATATATATAATATATATATATATATATATATATATATATATATATTTATTTATTTATTTATTATTTTTATTTTTTTATCAGCTCAATTGTAATAATTGCTGTGTCAAGCTAACTGAGACGTGTTATAGCACTTGCACATCATCGCTCTTCTGTTGATTCTGATTGCTTCTATTGTCCTCATTTGTAAGTGATGACTAAATGTAAATAAATAATTGAAATAGTTACACTGCTCCTTACATTGTAAATAGGGTAACTTGATTTCCAAAGTAACCTTCCCAACACTGATTATAATGACATATTTCAAGACCTATAGTTATGGTAACATGTTCTCATCACCTTTATTCATGATTTGTGACTCTAAAAGAGCATCTGTTGTTATTAGTGTAACTCTGTCTGTGTGTGTGTGTGTGTGTGCAGGTCTGCAGCTGTCCATCTCTCTCTGTCACTCCACCGGAGAGAAGAGAAGCCAGAGAGCCTCACCGGAGAAGAGTAAACCGGACGATCATCTGTATGTGTTAGAGCACAACCTCCACCAGCTGATCCGAGAGGTACACACACGTCACCGCAGACCTCGTCCTGGAGCGCCTCCCCTCCTCCTCCTCATCTGTGTGTGTGTGTGTGTGTGTGTGTAGTTCCACAAGCAGACGCTGAGCTCGGTGGTGATGCCTCATCCTGCCAGCGCTCCGTTCGGACACAAGCGCTTGCGTCTGGCGGGACCCATGGCCTACGACAAAGCCGAGATCAGCTCGCTGCAGCAGAGCGAGGGACTCCTGGAGAAGATCATCAAACAGGCCAAACACATCTTCCTGAGGAGCAGGTGAGCATCTCACTAGGGATCGACCGATATGCATTTTTCAGGGCCGATACCGATTATTACAGATCAAGGAGACCGATAACCGATATTTTGAACCGATATGTGTCTTGTGTAAAAATGAAAATTAATGTCAAAATTAAGAATAAAAAGGCAAGAATTATTTGCAACCCAGAATTGCATTAAAATCACACACATCCCATATTGTAATAGTGTTTTGTTTTTTTGTTTTTTTATGTGTAAAATGTTTGTTTGACTGTTTATCACGGCGATACAAACTAGGAAGTATACAGGACAGCGTCATCCAGAAACGTGCAATGTGATATTATTGACAATTTACGTTATTAGCATAGGGTTATTAGCAGGGTGCGATTTGTGAAATAAACAAAGGCGGGGATACTTTTGAAAAATTTTATGAAATGTTTTTAATACGACGGAAATTGTATTTAGTGTGATCTCAGTTTAATAAAAACATTGTAAGCCTACGTTAGGCCTATTAATTGTAATGATTTAATGTCCACGGTTATTCAAACAACAAATTACATCGAGAATTTGAGAAAGCGAGCAAAGAACACAACGGAGCTTTTTGAAACTCCGAATCAGTTAACGTTAAACCATTGCGTCGCAAAATGATTCACTGTTTCGATGCGCTTCAATCGGATCGCGAATCGCGAATCATTTGATTCAGATCTGGACGTCAGAGCGGGTTTGCATGATGTTTTTATCCCCACCGGGGATACAAGTTATTCAGCAGAGGCAGGGATGCATAGACCAGAAGGGGGGAAATCCCCCCATCCCTCCCGGCAAATCTCACCCTGGTTATTAGTCAAATGAGAGAGCGCGGCCACGGAGATAACTAAATCAGGAATAGGGAGCTCGTGCTTGATGCCCTTTCAGCTCTTCAAAATTGCATAATGGTAATTCTGAATCTGTATGATAAATTATTTTGCAATCATGTTAGAATAAAGCAACATTTCTCCAAATATGCGCAATTTATTTGACTAAGAGCCCTAACGGAAACGGACGCAGTTCAGTGAAGCTATGTGAACAACAAAAAAAAAAAAAAACCCGCAGCAGACGTGAGTGAATTCATTCGTGTTGATAATCTATTCACAATATAACGTTAAGTTGGCCGAATGGTGAGGAGAAGTAGGTTTTAGTTTCACTATCTCAGCACTGATGTGATGATCCGTTAAAGCATATCACTGCAATGACGGACATTGACCGGGAATTCACAGTATAATAACTGAACGGGGCTTGTCATCATAAATCGATTATATTAGGTGTTTTGCAACTTCAGTGTAGTGATTTATTGCAACTTCAGGAAACGTTTTACTGCATTCTTACCTTCGAGAGATAACTTATTGATGTGTGATGATGATCACTGAATCAGCTCCTGTGCTTTCGGTGTGAGAGCGGAACATTTTCCAGCCGCGCCAGCCGTATTGATTGGCCAGGCTCATGACTCCCAACAAATCAGACGGACGATGGGCGGGGCTTAGTCTAGGCCACAGAGCGGTGCGCTCTGACTGAGGTGGCTGGATCAGTGCCAGATCGCACATTTCAAAATAAAATGGTTTTATCGGCAAATCGGTTTTGAAAATGGCCGATGCCGATAAAAAATAAAAAATGCTTAATATCGGCGCCGATAATCGGTCGACCCCTACATCTCACACACAGGAGTTCAGTGCGTGATTGAAGATCTGTACCGCTCCACTCAGTAAAGATGATCTGGTAATCATACATGAATACGGTGTAGTTAGGTTGTGTATAGTTGTGTTCGACAGGCTTCTTTCAGCATCTAAGCAAAGAACAATGAAAGTAGGGCTGTGAAGAACAGATATCTCTGTGTTCTGAGATATTTATCATGTATGTGTGTGTGTGTGTGTGTGTCTAATAATGTTCACTGATCTGTTTCCTTCAGGTGTGACCGTGTAAAGTCTGTCTTTGTTCTGTTTCAGGACGGCGCGGACCATCGACACTCTGGCCAGTCGTATAGAGGACCCTCAGATCCAGGCTCACTGGTCAAACATCAACGATGTGTATGAGTCCAGCGTCAAAGTGCTCATCACCTCGCAGGGATACGAGCAGATCTGCAAGTATGACCTGATAACAGAAACATTTCCAGAGAGGACGGGCCTCACTCACACAGTTCTGCAGGAAGAGTTCTGGTGGCGCTGACCAGCAGTGCATTCATCCTCAGATATGGTTCTACACCAGAAACACTAACCATCCATACTGCTTACAAGAATACATCTTAAAATATAAACAAAAGTAAAACTTGCTTTTTCACCCGCGAATGATCGCCCCTGGTGTGAATAGCCCCATAGAGATCTACTGTTTTGATTCAAAAGCACCATTGTACCAAACATTCACGCAGAATTTTGTCGTTCAGTGTGAAAAGGCCTTGAGGGTTAATTACGTTAACCCTGATTGTCTCGAATCTGCTGCGCAGGTCGATCCAGCTGCAGCTGAACATCGGTGTGGAGCAGATCAGGGTTGTGCATCGAGACGGACGCGTCATCACGCTCTCACACCAGGAGCAGGAGCTGCAGGACTTCCTGCTGTCACAGGTGCACAGAGACATCACTTCACATGAGGATCTGATGGACATTATGTGCTCATCCTCACGATCATCTGAGATCAGGATGAGTGTGTTTCTTCATCAGGTTTGTAGAAATGCAGCACTGCATCAGTGTCTCAGCAATGGATGCTCTGCAGTGAATGGGTGCCGTCAGAATGAGAGTCCAAACAGCTGATAAAAAACATCACAATAATCCACAAGTAATCCACAGCACTCCAGTCCATCAGTCAACATCTAAACAAGACAAAAAACTAAACAAATCAAGCTTTAAAACGTTTTTAACTCAAATACATAGAGTCTATAATCCATAATAACACTTCCTCCAGTGAAAAAGTGTTCTGGTGTGAATCAGGAGAGAAATCTGCACAGATCAAGCAGCGTTTAAACAGCTCTAAACAAATATGTGTCTGAGACAACAGGAGATGCTCTTTTCCACTGGAGGAAGTATTATTATGGATTATGGACTCTATGTATTTGAGTTAAAAACGTCTTAATGCTGGATTTGTTTCATCTTTTGTCTTCTCCAGATGTTAACTGATGGACTGGAGTGCTGTGGATTACTTGTGGATTATTGTGATGTTTTTATCAGCTGTTTGGACTCTCATTCTGACGGCACCCATTCACTGCAGAGCATCCATTGCTGAGACACTGATGCAATGCTACATTTATACAAACCTGATGAAGAAACACACTCAAGCTCATCCTCAGTCCATCAGAGATTAGGATGTTCAAGCAAATCTTAATTTTTGTCTGAGCTCTGGCTGTCATAATGTCATTATGGGGTGTGTGTGTGTGCAGATGTCGCAGCATCAGGTTCACGCTGTGCAGCAGCTGGCTAAAGTCATGGGCTGGCACGTGTTGAGTTTCAGTAATCATGTGGGCCTCGGCCCCATCGAGAGCATCGGGAACGCCTCTGCCATCACGGTCACGTCACCCAACGGAGAATACACCATCTCAGGTGAGTCTGAGCCAGCGCTAACCGTGCTTTATTACATCTGACCTCACGGCGGAGCGTGGAGATCCATAAACAGTAATGTACGATGAGCCTGAAGGACTCACAGAGCTGCTGTCTGTCTGTCTGCAGTGCGAAACGGTCCGGAGAGCAGCTGTAAGGTGCTGGTTCAGTTCCCGCGCGGTCCAGCCCAAGAGCTGCCCAAGAGCGACGTGCTGCAGGACGCCAGATGGACGCACCTGAGGGGTCCTTACAAGGAGGTGCGCTGGAGCCGGATGGAAGGAAGAAACTTTGTGTACAAGATGGAGCTGCTGATGGCGGCCCTGACCCCGTGTCCCTAGAGCCCACTGGGGTCTCATATTGATTTGATGCATCTCTTCACCGTTTGCTCATGCTCTGTCATTTTTCTAAGAAAAGGCCAGCAATGGCCAAAACACTTGTTGGAAATAAAACATTTGTACTTCCAGCTCTGCATTCTTCCTTTGTTGTGAAAGCACATTTGTGACCCTGGAGCACAAAACCAGTCATAAGTGTCGGTTTTGTGAAATTGAGATGTATACATGATCTAAAAGCTGAATAAATCATCTCTCCATTGATGTATGGTTTGTTAGGAGGACAATATTTGTCTGAGATACAACTATTTGAAAATCTGGAATCTGAGGGAGCAAAAAAATCTAAATATTGAGAAAATCATCTTTAAAATTTATTCAAATGAAGTTCTTAGTAATGCATATGTTACAACTTCCTAATTTGGATCCAGGGTTAGGAAAGGCAACATTGAGATTGTGATCATTGTACATGCCGGTGGGGGTAGCAAAAGACAAACGCAGCACAAACCTGCCAATAAACATAGTTTATTTGCGTGCCAACAATAGTAAAGACAGTGTATAAAATAACAAAACAGCAAAAAGGGAAAATTATACAATTTTACATAAACAAAAAAAAAAAAAAAAAAAAAAAGGAAAACATGTAAATCGGGGAGAAGGACAAGAGTGGCACCAAAGAAAAGAAAAGAACAAAACCAAACCAGTCTAACTCAAGTTCAACCTCTAAATCTCCTAATAAAAGGGAAAACAATAAAAAAAAAAGAAAACAAGTCTTAAGCGTTTTCACGCCATAAACTTGCCTACTCTACCTAACAAAAACAAAAAACATACAAAAAGTGGTGCTCACTCCTAACTAGGGTGTCTATACATTAGTCACTAGGTGTTTGCAAAATGTACGTCACGTGACATCATACCTGTCCGATTTTCTCCCCCGCCTAGGGCAAAAAAAGTTCAAACACAATGCCGGAGATAACAATAACACAAGCAAACATAACTAGCAAAAAGAAACGAAATGTCAACTCAAAACTATACAAAGTATACTTTACCAAAACTAACAAAAGAGCAAATTAACAACAAACCACAAAAAGAACAGGAAAAGCAAAAACTGTCTTCGCATACATCCAGTCGAGCGTTTAAACTCTGTTGCCGGACAGGATTGGTGGCGGAAGCCATGACGTCACTCCCGCTAATAAAGATTGACATCTTCCCGAACCAATAACCGTTCCAGTTAGGCGTGCCTAAGAAATTGACAGGAGAAGGGAGAGAAAAAACACACACAGAGGCGCGCACATCTACCGGGACGTCACACTGCCACCCTTAAGAGCAAACATGTTTGTCAAAAAAAACAAACAAAAACCATGATGCACCCTACTCAAACCCTCGAAAGGGCGTCCGCTAGAAACATTATCAACACCCTTTTTATGTTTGATCACCAAATTGTAGTTCTGGACTACTAGAGCCCATCGCATCAACCATTGATTTTGGTTATACATCTGAGATAAAAACACAAGAGGGTTGTGGTCCGTATACACTGTGACAGGAAGAGTACTGGAGCCAAGATAGACTTCAAAGTGCTGTAAGGCGAGCAACAAAGCAAGTGCTTCTTTCTCAATAGTAGAATAATTAAGCTGATGCTTATTAAACTTACGAGAATAATAACTGACAGGATGATCTATACCATTTACATCTTCCTGCAAAAGAACAGCTCCAGCACCAACCGCGCTTGCATCAACCTCAAGTTTAAAATTTTGTATATAATCAGGTACAATAAGAACAGGTGCATCACATAAAAGAGTCTTCACACAGTCGAATGCATGCTGACACTCCACGGACCAATCAAAAGGTTTGGATGGACTGAGTAACGCAGTAAGAGGATTAACAACTGTCGAGAAATTTTTACAAAAACTGCGGTAGTAACCAGCCATACCCAAGAACCTCCGTAACTCTCGTCGGGTGGTAGTAGGAAAGAACGGGAAACTTCTGCAATGGCTGTAACTTTAGCCTCGACCGGATGCACCTGGCCTTGTCCAACCTCTTTACCGAGATAAGTGAGAGTCGCTTGGCCAAACTCACATTTTGCCAAGTTAAGAGTTAAATTAGCTTTGGCAAGACGTTAAAACACGGTTTTCAGCGAATACACGTTCCTTCCAATCCGCTGAATATATAACCAAATCATCAAGATAGGCGCTATAATTCGGTACATCAGCCAAGACAATATCCACCAGACGCTGGAACGTTGCTGGCGCATTTCTGAGTCCAAAAGCCATCGCTGTATACTGGAGGAAATGGTCTGAGGTTACAAATGCTGAGATATCTGATGCTTTTGGAGTAAGTGGGACTTGCCAGTACCCTTTAAGCATATCCAGTTTACTAACAAAACGCGCAGGACCAATGTTGTCTATACAGTCTTCCATCCGCGGTAACGGATAACTGTCTGACACAGTCACATCGTTTACCCTACGGTAATCAGTGCAGAATCTAAACGTGCCATCAGGTTTAGGCACGAGTAAACATGGAGAACTCCAGGGCTAAACCATTCTCTAACAAATAACCTACTTCCTGACGCATAATAGACCTCTTGACTGTATTTACACGGTAAGCATGCTGCTTGATAGGGCAAGCACCACTTACAATAATATCATGCTGCAAAACATTCGTTTGTCTGGGAACATCACTAAACAAACAATTAAAATCAGAAATCAACTTAACAATGTCGGATTCCTGGTCCAAAGTTAAATGAATTAGGTAGGATGAGAGATCTTGCAAAATCCCTGAATTCGCCAGCCTTGCGCACTGCTGAGGAGCATTGCGAAGCACGATACCATCCTCGTCTGCACCGGCGATACTAGGAGAGGGTATCACCTCTACGGCTAACGTGACAGAAGAGACAGCAAGCCCAGCAGTCTGTTCCGAAGTTTTTACCTCAGCCTTCTCCCTTACATGGTAAGCTTTTAACATATTAATGTGACAAACTCGGGTTTGGCGTTTTCTATCAGGTGTGGAAAGCACTCATTCTCCTCTTTACAACATACGGATCAAAGAAACGAGCCGACAGAGATGATCCAGGAACAGGCAAAAGCACAAAGCACTTCATCCCCAGGCATAAAAAGATCGGGCAATTGCTTTCTGATCGAACTTATGCTTCATGCCTTTCTGAGCAGTTGCTAAAGACTCTCTAGCCAACGACCAAGCAGTATGTAAACGATCTCGAAATGTACTAACATAATCCAGCACGTTAGTTTTCGGACAGGAATCAGCTGTTAAAATCTGTTCCTTAAGGACTTTTAAAGGTCCTCTTACCTGATGTCCGAATACAAGTTCGGCTGGGCTAAAACCAAGAGATTCCTGTGCAGTCTCTCTTACTGCAAATAAAACCAAAGGAACTCCTTCATCACTTGAGTGTCTGGTAAAAGCGTTTTGTGCCCTGATCAGTCTGCATGTGCCCTGATCAGTCTGCACAAGTGCGCCCTGGCTTGGATGGTACGCACTTGAAACTCGGTGCGAAATTGCCAAAGACCCCAGAACTCCTTTAAACAGTCTCGATAAAAAATTTGTGCCCTGATCCGTCTGCACTATTTTTAGGGAGTCCAAAAAGTGGAGAAGAACTTCACCAACGCCTTGATGATAACGGGCGCGGTGATTTTTCCCTTAAAGGAATGGCTTCCGGGAATCGAATAGCCACACACATTATAGTTAACAGAAACTGGTTACCAGATTTAAAATTTAAATTATCTCGCTCTTGTGTGCAAGCAGTATGCAGTGATTCGTCCCCAGCAAGGAGAGGAAAAAATAACGAGTCAGATAAATCAACCATGTTACCCACTTTGGGATACTGACCGCGAGTAACCGCGCAAGCGGGAAAAACGCCAGGGTAAGTGTTAGACAAAGCCTCTAACTGGCAAAACACCTCAGGTTTACCAACAACCTCTAACACAGGCATCATCTTCCCACCTGCCAGGTCATTGCCAAGAATAAAATCAATGCCTTGCACAGGAAGGGAAGGACGTACAGCCACTCTCACAAATCCTGTACACAACTCACTCTGCAAATGTACACGATGCAATGGAACATGTACGCAGCTCATTTCAATGCCTTGTATGATGACGTTTGAGCCACAAAAGGTATCATCAGACAACGGTAACCTACCTGCCACAATAAAGGACTGCATGGCACCTGTGTCCCTGAGCATCCTTATTTCTTTCTGATCCTCACAATTACCAGTTAAGGAAATTAACCCTTTTAAAATAAAAAGGTCAGTAACTGTCATCAATTCTTTCCTCGGTAGCCAAGGTAAACAATCGGCTTAACGGTTTTAATAAACCCTACACTTTTAGTTTGTGATTGCTTACGTTTCAACACCAAACAGTCCGCGATCACGTGTCCTCGTTTGTGACAATAAAAACATTCGCGATCCTCTTTAGTTCGAGGTGGACTGGATCGAGGACGTACAGCTTGATTTGAAGATGAACAGACTGTAACTTCTCTGGGCGTGCAGATGCGAAGACATTCTTGTGTGTTAAAACAAATTCATCAGCTAATACAGCGGCATGCGACAAAGACATCACTTTTGCTGTTCATTTAAGATAAACCACAACACACTCAGTCAAGCATCCCTTAAAATCTTCAAGCAGCACCAGCTCTCGTAACTCGCTAAAATCCTTTACTTTACTAGCTGTGCACCACTTGTCAAACAGAATCCCTTTCTCCCTTGCAAATTCCATAAATGTCTGAGTAGAATTTTTTTAATGTCCTCTAAACTTCTGCCTATATGCCTCTGGAAAACTAATTCATAGGCACGAAGAATAGCAGACTTCATAACCTCATACTTTAAACTTTCCTCTATCGATAATGTAGAGCATACCTCCTGAGCTTTACCCATCAACTTGCACTGGAATAATAAAGACTAAATCTCTTTAGGCCAACGAAGAGAGGTAGCGATGCGCTCAAACGCACTAAAATAAGAATCTACTTCTGATTCTCGAAATTGAGGTACTAATGCAATGTGCTTGCTTACATCAAACGTAACCTGTGATGGATCAGTCTGCAGAGAAACCTCAGAGACCTGACCTAAATCTGACTGTGCGGCTGAACCGGCAGCAGTCTTCCTTGCCTCCAGATCAAGCTGTCGCAGCTTCAGCTGTGTCTCAGCCTCAATCTCGAGCTTGCATATCTCAAACCGCAGATTCAGCTCAGCCTGACGAGCTTCGGCTTTCTCTTGTGCCTCATATTGCAAAACGCGCCAATGTGAACTTTCAATCGCGCCCAGTCTGATGAATCAACCGAACTTGGAGAGAAACGGATCAAATGGTGGCAAACTGGCCTTAGCATCGGCCATCACCTCCGCCTCACCATCAGCTCCACCGCTCCGCTTACCTCATCATCCACGGGACCGCGGTTTGCCCAGCACCGTCACCAGCACCTACACTCCCACTAGACTCAACCTCCACAGTATTTGACATAGGAAGAACACTCAGCTCACGAAGACGCTGTAACAATTTGTTCTTTATGTCTCGCTTAGATCCTGTTTACTAACAATAATCTTATAGTGGTCAGCTATCAGCAATAACTCTTGCTTTCTGCACAAATTAATCTGCTCTATCGATGGATTAGTAACAAAATTCTGCAAACGAAACATTTCCATAATTGCAATAACCTAATAACCACTACAATACCTCTCAGCACGAATATACCACCACAAAAACACCACGCAACCGTCAATCGCCTACCCTCCCCACACACACAATGATCACAATTAAAAAGTTATTCGGGATTTATCCTGCACGAGCCCCCATTAAATGTTACAGCTTCCTAATTTGGATCCAGGGTTAGGAAAGGCAACATTGAGATTGTGATCATTGTACATGTCGGTGGGGTTAGCAAAAGACAAACGCAGCACAAACCTGCCAATAAATGTAGTTTTATAATGTGACAACAATAGTAAAGACAGTGTATCAAATAACAAAAACAGCAAAAAGGGAAATTATACAATTTTACATAAACTAAAATAAAAAAAGGAAAACATGTAAATCGGGGAGAAGGACAAGAGTGGCACCAAAGAAAAGAAAAGAACAAAACCAAACCAGTCTAACTCAAGTTCAACCTCTAAATCTCCTAATAAAAGGGAAAAAAAATAAAGAAAACAAGTCTTCAGAGTTTTCACGCCATAACTTGCCTACTCTACCTAACAAAAGCAAAAACATACAAAAGTGGTGCTCACTCCTAACTAGGGTGTCATTAACGTCACTAGGTGTTGCAAAATGTACGTCACGTGACATCATACCTGTCCCATTTTCTCCCCCGCCTAGGGCAAAAAGTTCAACACAATGCCGGAGATAACAATAACACAAGCAAACATAACTAGCAAAAAGAAACGAAATATCAACTCAAAACTATACAAATATACTTAACCAAACACTAACAAAAGAGCAAATTAACAACAAACCACAAAAGAACAGGAAAGGCAAAAACTGTCTTCGCATACATCCAGTCGAGCTTTTAAACTCTGTTGCCGGACAGGATTGGTGGTGGAAGCCATGACGTCACTCCTGCTAATAAAGATTGACATCTTCCCGAACCAATAACCGTTCCAGGTAGGCATGCCTAAGAAATTGACAGGAGAAGGGAGAGAAAAAACACACACAGAGGCACGCACATCTACCGGGACGTCACACATATTACTAAATCAAAAATTAAAAGTCACGGTTAACACAGAAGAGCGTACGCTGCCCACGTTTAGCTCAGATTCTCCAAAATGGTGTACAGTCTATGGGACAGGTCTCACAGGGATCCCGGTTTTCATCCAAATTATCTTAAACTGTGTTCCGAAGATTCTTCTTAAAAAAAATCTAATGAGAAGGGTTACTTGAGAAAAAACATAAACAAGGAATCACTCATTCATTTTCAATGAGCAGGTTTTGAAATCCTAATGATTTTTGTCATAAAAAGAGAAATGTATAATTTTGACCCATACAATGTATTGTTGTCTATTGCTACAGATATACCGGTGCTACTGATTGACTGCTTCTGTGCTGCAGGGACACAGGTACAAACAGAAGAAAGCAATCCTTCTATACACTGGAAAATCTAAAGACAAACCATGTTTAATGAGAACAAATAGTGCAGGTAATCATCATTATACAAAGATACTTATTTTGAACCTTTACAACCAAAAAGATCAGACATGCCATCCAAAAAATTAGGGAACAAAAAGAAAAGAAATTATATATATAAAATATGCATTTTTGTCTAAATATGCTGTTTGTTAGATATTACTATTTAGCAATCATGACACTGAGCCACATTCAAATCTTTTTGTTTCATAAAAGACATTTGTACACTAAACATAACAGGAATTTCACTAGGATGGGGTACCTGAACCACAAATGAAAATTTGGCCCTGCAATATCCAATGATTTTTAAAAACATCATCCATTAAAAATAACACACAAAGAACATTTCATAACAAATTTCCACCATCTGGTGTTTGAGAGGAAGTCCTTTGACCATTTCTGTGTATAATAACACATGTATGAGTATGTGATTGTCCTGTTGCCGGTCCGCAGCAGCGTGTGGAGAGTTCAGTGTTATTGTCTGTCTGACTGAACACTCGTCTGAGGCTGTAGAGGGAAAAATTAACGCTCGTGGCAGACGTGAAGTTCATCACTCATCTGGTCAATCACTAAATGTGGTCCTAAGCTGTTTGTTTCGGTCACAGTGGCTGTAGTTCAGTCTCATTGTGCTACTGTGCAGAATGCAAATACAAAGGTTCAGTTTCATTTGCAAATGAAAAGTAATATTATCTTTATTATCTAATATCTTATCTCAATACACCTTTAAATATTCATATTCTGCCAAACACTCTTTCTGATGGATCAAGCGGCCTGAGCAGCCGTGCACGTTCAGGACCATCTAACATGCACAGCTGTGTGGTAACATGTGCATTGCAATAAAATGTCAATGACAGTCATATGCAGTTTGATACCTGGTAAGCATCTCTGTTGTCTCCATGCCTTTATGAAGTTGTGTAGTCTATTCAAGAGCCACATGCACAGCATCAGAAAATGCAGCCAGCGTCCCCAACACAATGATGAACACGATAAAGTACTGAATGTCCTCATACAGCACCTCTGAAACATACAGTTCAAACACAGGATAGATAGAATAAAGCGTTATGTCAGTGGGGTATTTGTGTCTCTACGTATATCAAAAACTGCATGCTCACCATATACACTCATACACCATACACACGTTCCTTGCTGTTTCCAGACGGTTCAGTCACAGTGATGGTGTAATAGCCAGAGTCTCGTAGACGTAGGTCGGTTATGGTTAGAGAGCCGTTGGGATGAGTCTGCACTCGTCCCTCGTACATTTTTGTGATGTTTGCAGCGCCACCGAGGATCCAAGCTGCGATGCTTTGCTGTTTGCTCACAGAAACTGAACATCCATCTGATCGCTGGAGTCCCGGGGGATGTGATGTCCACGGAGAAAAGAGCACTTCCCTCAACCGGTGCCGTGATAGGACTCCTCGGCACCTGGATGGTGATGGCCTGAGCTTCAGAGAGAGAGAGGAGACAGAGAGATTCAGTGGATGTTAACATACTGAGTCTGATTATATGGGGTATTCTTAACCATCGTTGGTTAGTTGACTTCCAACAAATTTAGAAAGAGTAGCTATCAAAACTGACTCTGTAATGCTTTCAAAACATTGCTCTGTGTTGTATAATGAGTCTTATGTCAATTTAGGGACAGAAGATTGTTTTTACTGATGCTAGACGGGGTTTAAGAAGCGTTTGGGAAACTTGTTAATATTTGGAATTGGAAATAGTAAACGCCATCGTCTATTACTATAATGTGCTCACAGAAATCATCAGCGCTATGGAGGGCCAACGACCATTATGAGCACTTTATTATCATGCACTTTAATAAAAGAGTGATGGGGTGTCTAATCCTGCTGATTAGCTTGTTTAGGTCTGTTTAATTAAGACTGAAGCTAAACTCTGTGTCCTCCAGGAGTAGTGCTGTGAGGGAAGAATTTAGGTGACGTGACTTGTAGGCCAAGTATGGTAATTCATACTCAGAATTTGTGCTCTGAATTTATCCTGCCCAAGTTAGAGGGTGCTGTTCATTCACTCCCTCCACCTACAGAGAATCACACCCACAACCTTCAGGTCCCACTCTCAAACCATTACGCTACAAGTGCCCCCTCTGATTTGAGTTAGACACTGAGAGAAATTAATCAGGGCAGACACATACTAATCTCTCAGTTGCATGACACAGAGCAACAATCTCCTACATCTCATCATCACAAAGTGTCAGTCAAGCAAGCAGGGTGCATTCGGACGCTGAGTGTGTTAGAAAGGCTCTTTACACCATCTTCTGTCAAGATGCAGATTTTTTTTAAGGTGTCATGAAGAGGAGGGAGTGTCTGTGTAACAACAACTAATCATTGGTGTTCCTCAAGGTTCTGTTCTCGCCCCTCTTTTTTTTTTTCTTCGTTTACACAACCTCACTGGATGCGATCATAGAAGCACATGGCTTCTGGTACCACTGCTCTGCATAAGATACATATAATCTGATGATCCCACTCCTTCAGCTTATATCTCTGCCTTGCTTTCAGACGTCTCGGCTTAAATGAAGCAGCATCATCTCCACCACCTCAACCTTGGCAAAGACAGAGCTCCTTGTTATCACTGCAAACATGTTAGTTAACCACAACATCACTGCCCAACTAGTGTCTACAACACTAACACCAACAGCAGTACATCTGGTCTTTAATCAGCCAGATTGAAACCCACATCACACTTCTAATGATCTCACTCCACTTGCTCCCAGTTGGGACCAGAATCAAATTTTAAGGTTTCGATGGTGGCTTTTAGAACTGCTCCTCAATGCACTACTACAATCGAATGCTCCCTCCCTCCAGCTGCAGTCATTTAACAAGCAACATGTTTTTCCTCCACAACGAGGCACAAATTCACTTTCCATACCCTTCACTCTCTCTGTTCCTCTCCAGTGGATGAAGCTGTCACCCTCCACCCAAAACTGCAGCTTCCATCACAACAATCAAGAAACATGATTTTTGTTACATAATGAAATTCCCATCAAACATGTTTCTGCATCACATAATGAAGGTGTGGAGATTTGTCCCTCACACTGTGGGATGTAGATGGAGTGAACTCTTGATAAGATTCCTTCAGGTCAGAACACGAAAGAAGGGAAACATCCAGCATTTGTCCACTCAGTGTCTAACCCCTAGTTAATGATTACCCTCTTTAAACCAGGAACAAGCTGGTGGAGTTCAATAGCAATGATAAAATAAACAAAAGCATTGCAGTGGAAGCTGCAGGAATGGTTTTTCTTATCCCTGACTCTTGAGACAAGGAACAAAACATGTCCAGGTTTTACAAATGAAAATATTTAAAATTGTTAATGTTATGAGGGGATTAGGAATGTATTTAACACAATCATCCCCTCTCAATTTAATTTGATGATTCTGACACTTATTGTCTTCTCACTAAATCTAAAATAGTGTCCGCAGAGAAGTGTTCAATCATTCAAAAATGCTATAAAATGGATTGTTAAAAAAATGATGAAAAAGAGCTTGTTTTTATCTAAAGCAACACTTAATATCTCATATCAAAGCAGGGTTGTTTTTCAATGACACTTACGTGTTTCATTAAGGTTCCAAAGTTGTGTTCCCCACTTTTTGTCAACACCGTCAGACATTCATTATAATGTACTAGAATCAGGGAATACGAGGGGCAGCTGGTCGCTCTAAAGGACCCCCTCGCCACATTAACCTCTGCAGAGTACATCAGTGTCACACAGACTCTGGTCAGTTTTAGGGGTTTATAATATTTTAAATCCTTAAGTTAATGTTTCCTGCATCACAGCCATGATATGTCAACACCATCCTCCAGTTTCTGAGGAAAATGATTTGAAATGTTCAGATAATTTTAGCATCTCACATCAACACAGAAAACCAAAATATCTACAACATGAACTCCATTTGTTTTTGCCTGAAAAGAAATGCCACATTTGTCAAACACCTGTAAGAGTTTCTGTTCGCCGGGACGGGACATTGACATCAACGTGAAGTCATCAAAATTCTGTGGTTTTCTAATCAAAATTTCAATGTGTATAAACCATATGAAATAGTGTTTGATTTTTCTAATAAGGTATACATACTAAAGGTATCGCGTTTGTGGATTGATGGTCATCCACTTTCTAGCAGAGTTAGGGTTGAGGGAACACATAAATGGAGAGAGCATGTCTATACATCAATACTGATCATGTGTGTTCTGATCACTTTGGGATCATTGTTAAGAGTGGTTAAATGTGAAGATTAACGATCCCTTTGAATGTTCAATAGATAGAAGTAACAACCAATAGTGTTATTTGTTCATTTAACTGTTTTTAAAAGATACCTGTTACCATGCAGCCAAGCTTTATAAACAATAACATACTCACTGTTTGTTATGTTTGCTTTAATACACAAACCGAAACCGAAAGTTTGTTATGTTTGCTTTAATACACAAACCGAAACCGAAAAGTTTTGTTGTATTGTTTTAAATAGTTATTAGTTGATTCATATGTATTTGATCAGCTAAAATGAATACAAATTTAGCTTTCTGTCCCCTCATCAAAGATTAATATTTTGATCATATTCATAATGATATATTAGATTGTTTAGGAATTGTTGGCACATGTGGAAATAATCAATTAAGTGTTAAAAAACATCTTAAATTGTTTTGACTGCAAATTTAATGTGATGGCAAGTTTTAAAAGCACATTTTGATAAAAAAAAAGAGAGGAAAAGCTGGGAGGTTTGCATCAAAGCATAGTTTAGTCTATATGCAAGATACAAAAATGCTGGCAGTCTGTCTGAGTACAAGGTTTCATTTCTTCAATTTTGCACCCTGTTTTGTTACACTTCTCAAGGATCAGTGTATTACTAGTGAAGTGATTCTTTGCTAAGCCCCGCCTTAAAACGCCTGACCAATCCTAGCTCAGCAAATATCCACATTCCTGTTCCTGCTCCTTTTCCAAATAAAGCTCTGCTCTGAAACAGTGTTTTTTCTTAATTAACAAATACCAAGTGACAGGAGAGTGAAAAGTGAAGCAGAAACAGGTTTGTCTGGCCTGACGCATTCAGTCTCGATAGCAGAATCCTTCAGTATTCACTTCAGCTGTAAAGCTCACATACGTGGCAGTTTTACAAGTGTTAACCCTGTTTTGATGTGATAGTACGATGAGGGGGGAGGTTAAGGAAAAAATTAACAGTATTATGCCACTGTTATATTACATTCAAATGCGAAAAACTGCAGCACCAAATGCACACAGGATTACTATAACCTTATTAAAGTGATTGCAGAGAAATTCTGTTTAATATTAGAAAGTTTAGTTTGAAAGGATGCATAAACAAATACCTGAACAATTCAAAACAAAGCATTTTAATCACAATATTACTGTTCTTAATATGCATTCATGTGATTACTTTTTTCTTTAATCATAACACCTTTGCACAAATGTTTATCTACTGTGTAAATGAGGACATAACCACTGACGGTCTGTTGTTTTCCATATAAAGTGATTTATGAGTACAGACGAACCCCAAATCCAAACCCTAAAAATATACTTTTGTCCCAAAACATATCTTTGTAAACTAAAGCAAACAAACACATAAAAGCACACACACACACACACACACACACACATATTAATATACTGTATATACTTACTGTAATGGCAGACACAGAAGATAAGGTAGAGTTATGTGTGTGTTCTGAGACAATCGAATCCATGCGGGCCTCATTAGACTGATTCCTCCATATATCTATATGCAAGTAACATGTGATTGTGTTTATAGCTCGGGTCAGAACTCTAGACTTTCACCCTGTCCTTTCTCTGCTGTCCATTCTCCTTGTGTGGTTCTTTATCTTCATCTCCCCTGTTTATCTTTGCTGCTGTTGTTTTCTCTTTCCCTTTCAGTATTTGCTCCCTTTCGCTCTTTTTTGTCCTGTCTGTTCGATCTGCTCATTCAACAAGACGTATTCACTTACAGGACTGAACTATGATACTGATCAGACCGGTTTAGCAGCCACATGCACACACAGCGCACACACACACACACACACACACACACACACACACACACACACACACACACATGCACGCACAACGCACACACACGCACACACACACTCTCTCTCTCACACACAGACACACACACACACACACACACACACACACACACACACACACACACACACACACACTAACACTCACACACACACACACACACACTAACACTCACACACACATGCACACACTCTCACACACACACACTAACACTCACACACACAATCACACACTCACACACACACTCTCTCACACACACACACAACACACACACACACGAACACTCACACACACATGCACATACACTCTCTCCACACACACACACATACTCAACACACACAACACACACACAATCTACTAAACACACAATCACGTACTCACACCCACACAACGTACTCTCACACACACACACACACACACGTAACTTCTCACACACACACACACACAACCACACCACACACCACACGTACTCACCCCACCCACAACACACACCCACACACACACACACAACACACTAACACACACACACATGTACAACACACACCACACATTACACCCCGCCCACACACCCAGACCACACTACCACACACAAGACACACACACACACACACACACACACCCCACACATATCTATCGCGTCTCATACACAGCACACCACTGACACAGACACTCACACAGACAGACACACACACACACACACACACACACACACTATCTCTCGCTCCTCATACACAGACACACTGACACACACGCTCACACAGACACACACACACACACACACACACACACACACACACACCACACACACACACACAACACACTATCTCTCTCGCTCTCATACACAGACACACTGACACCACACTCACACAGACGCACACACTCACAACACACACACGACACACACCACACACACACACACACACACACACACTCTGGACACACTATCTCTCGCTCTATACACAGACACACTGACACACCAACTCACACAGACACACACACCACACAACACACACATAACACACACACACGTGACACACACCACCCACACACCCACAATCACGACACACACACATCAACACACAACACAACAACCAATAGACACTCTCTATCTCTGACACAGACCACACTGACACACACTCACACAGGATCACACACACACACATACAACAACACAAACACCCACCCACAAACACAATTGGGCACACACACAAACACAAAAACGACCACACACTCAATCACACACACCCACACCACACACACACACACACACACACACACTGCACACTCACACGCTCGTTGCTCACACTCACACACTGAGAAACAAACTACCACACATGTACTCTCACACACACACAAGCCCACACACACACACCGGGCACATCGGAATACTAACACACACACACACACCACACACCACACACAAACACTATGGCCACTTAGAATGGAACAGGGGTCAGGAATTACGAGCTTAGCACAGTAGTAAATGGTAGGAAGTCCATAATTCACCCCGCTCCGAGCTCAGCTAAAAAACTGAGAACAAACCAGAAGACTACGAGAAAGGTTGCCTGGTCTGATGATGTCTTTGATTTTTTGCTCGCAACATTGAAATGGCAGGCCATCCATCCTTCCATAGCTATCCATGGGGTTTCAGGATGTGATGGCTGGTTCTGTGTAATGGTGTGAGGGGAGTCCTTTCTCGGCAACACTTTGAGCCCCTTTAATGTACCGGAAACACTGAAATTATTAAAACACCACAGCCTGTCACAGGGTCTGGTTTGTGTCTCCATGGGTGGCGGTCTGGAGGTTCTCACTTCCCATAATGGTCACCCCCCCCTTCTGATACTACATTTTCCCACTAGCCTTATCTGTTCATCACTGTTCATTGTCATTCAGCGTGTCACCACTGTCGCACCTTTACCCCCTTGTTGCACCTGTCTTTTAATTCCCCCTTGGTTGTTTCTGTCATTGTTACGGAGTCCTCGTGTTAATTGTCACCCTGGTTTTTCGTGGTTCTTAGATGTTGTTGGGGATTTCTTGTTTCTGGACCTGATTACATGGATTTTGACCCGTTGCCTGGCTAAACTTATGATTCTGGATTGGCCCATTAAACACTGCGTGTTGGATCTACCCTTTTGTGTGCGTGTGTCGTGACAGAAGGACTCCGTTCATGCTCAGATCCAGCGGTGTGGGATTTTCGTATCCGGTCCCCATTCACACATGGAGGAGCGGAGGGGGGTAGATAGACTCCAGAAACTTGACCACCCTGCGTCAAAAGGGGGCGTGAGGTGGGTGATCTGGCTCAGGCGTTTTGGACCATTGTGGTAGGGCTGGGGTAGATAACGATGGGGCACTAAAGGAATTTTTTAATGACTGCCTGGATGACCCTTTGCCTCGGTGGGAGATGAAGGGGCTGGAGATCCTAGACTTTTGGGGGGTTTGCACCAATTACCTGCGCCATCGTGCTCAGTGGGATGCAGTAACAACCTTGAGTCTCCGCACAAGGGGGCCGCCAGTCCAGCGCCACAGCACAAGATGGCCGCCAGTCCAACACCACAGCACAAGATGGCGCCAGCCCAGAACCCATTGCACAAGATGGCCCGAATCTACCACCTGTGTTGCCAGACAAGATGGCTGACTTCAACGCCTGAGTCTCCCGTCAAGGTGGCCACCAAACTCGCCATCATAGAGGGCGGGGAGGAGAAAGGCGTCTACCGTTCCTCAAAGCAACGGAGGACGTTCCCGAGCAGGCCGCTGCCAGTCCAGGAGGACGTTCCGAGCAGGCCGCTGCCGTCCAGGAGGACGTTCCCTGAGCAGGCCGCTGGCGTCCAGGAGGACGTTCCCGAGCAGTCCGCTGCCGTCCCTGAGGCGGTGCCCGATGCGGTGGCCGAGGTGGTGCCCGATGCTGTTCCGGGAGGCCGAGGCGGGGGGAAACCGATGCTTGTTCCGGAGGCCGAGGTGGTGTCCCGAGGCGGTGCCCGATGTTGTTCCGGAGGTCGAGGTGGTGCCCGATGCCGTTCCGGAGGTCGAATGGCGGTGACCGATGCCGAGGCAGAGGTGACCGATGCCGTTCCCGAGGTCGAGGCGGTGCCCGATGCCGAGGCGGTGCCCGAGCCGTTCTTGCCGGAGGTCGAGGCGATGCCTCGATGTCGAGGCGTCTCATGTTTTGTGACCGAGAGTGCCGTTCCGGGAGGCCGATTCGCAGGCCGAGGCGATGCCCGTGTCCAGGGCCGTTCCCGAGGCGGTTTGTCCTTGTCCCATGCCGTTCCTGAGGCCGCTCCCAAGGGCGGTGCCCGAGCCCGAGGTCGTTCCCGACGGCGGTGCCCGAACCCGAGGTCGTTCCCGAGGCGATACCGTGTCCAAGGCCGATTCCCGAGGCGGTGCCCCTTGTCCAAGGCCGTTCCCGAGGCGGTGTCCAATGCCGTGACCTGGCCATCGCCACAATCTGCTCCTCAACTGGCTCCCCGAATGGCAGGTTCCGTTTCGGGCTATCACTCAAATGGCGAATTCCTCCCTGGCCGTCTGCACAACGAGAATGGACTGATCCACCGTGGCCACCTGAACTGCCTGGCCCCTCGTGGGTCCCCTGAACTTTCGGGTCCACCGTGGCCACCGTGAACTGCCACCTGGTCCTTCGTGGTCCCCTGAACTTTCGGGTCCACCACTGGCCACCCTGATCTGACCGAGCCACCTGGGCTGCCAGGGGGGAGCCATCACTGCGGTTCCCAGTTTCCCTACACGGGCCTGGCCCGCCGTCCCTCCCCCTGTTCTGCCTCCACCAGTCCACCTCCCTCCTGGTCTCTTTGTTTTGTTTTTGTTTTGTTCTGAGGAGCATCTGGAAGCTGCTCCTTAGAGGGGGGTAGTGTCACGTGTCTGGTTTGTGTCTCCCTGGGTGGCCACTGGAGGTCTCACTTCCCTTAGAATGCGTCACCCCCTTCTGAACTACATTTCCCACTAGCCTTATCTGTTCATCACTGTTCATTGTGTTCAGCTGTCACCACTTACCTTGTTTGCACCTGTCTTTAATACCCTGGTTGTTTCTGTCATTGTTACGGAGTCCTTGTTAAATGTCACCCTGGTTTTTTCGTGGTTCTTAGAGTTGTTGATGTTTCTTCTGTTTCTGGACTGATTACATGGATTTTGACCGTTTGCCTGGCTAAACTTATGATTCTGGATTACCCATTTAAACACTGCGTTTGGATCTACCTTTGTGTGTGCGTGTCGTGACACAGCTCCCTGAGTTCTGTTGCTGACCCACCCATCCCTTTACAAGCACGGCATGATGCCTCCTGGAAGCAACTGGGAAGAGACCCAGGATATGCTGGAGGATTCTATCTCCTGTCTGGCCTGGGAACGCCTGTAAATTCCACGGGAAGAGCAGGAGGAATTATTATTATTATTATTATATTATTATTTATTATTATTATTATTATTAAAGCACTGTCACGGGAAGCACTGGAAAATCTGGAGCAAATATATCTTAATGTTAGAATTTATAATCTTTAATAATGAAAGAAGCTGGTTTAACGGCTGATTAGTCAACACAGTAGGTGTATATTTAATAAAATGCAAAACTCATCCTTATTTGGATCACATGTCCTACTCCCTGAATAAAAACACAAGTACCAAAGACATTACCATCCATAAACACAGCGGCGCCTCAGCTTAATGTCCAGCTAAAAACATCAACATTAGGTTACTTGATAAGAAGCCCCTGTATACCAATATTCAGGATTCTCTGTTTATGTTATCCACAACATCCGTGCAGGTCCTACAGCGCATCGCCCCACTCATGTTCTAACCCAGCCCTGCACCCGTTCACACTCATTAACAGACTACTTCTGGATTTTGGAGACTTGCCTTCATCATCCCTTGCATTTCTCTCACTGTTCACCGGCACAGGCAACATCAAACAAACTTTTATAGCCAAGCTAAGTGGCGGTGACTGCAGATTGTATATTGACTTGCTTCTACTTATCTGCCACATTTGCTGTATTTCAAACTCCACTATCTGCATTTTTTCAATTGTTCTTCTCTTCGGTTTGATGACAGAGACCAGACCAACAACAAGATGGATCCACCAACCTCAGATCCCTTTTGGAGAACTGGGCTGCATTTCCCAACAAAAGCACTGTAAGTCTAAGTTGATCGTAGTTCTATTGGTGGCAATGGGTACTATGACCTGTGTTTAGGCTTACGACTGACTTTTGGGAAACCCAGCCCTGGTCAGTTCACTATATCCTGGCTGCCGACCCTCCACTCCACTTTCAGACATGCACTCGCAAAACACAATTATGATGTCACCACAGATCCGATTAATTTATCCCACCCCAACAAAACTCTATAATATTAAGAATTTTTTTTTTAACATTTATAGTAGCCCAAGCGGACCTATATACACGTATAATGCTGGACCAAACTAATTGGTAAGGGGAAAAATTAAAACAATAACCAAAATTCATGGTGGATTCTAAGCGATCAAGGGCTTAGGACTGTTCCATTTCATCCCAATGCAAAGGGTTCTGCCAGTAGTAGTAGGCACTCATGTAACATATCAAGGACCGTACAACGGAGTAAATGAGATGGAGGAAGTTTGCAAGTGAAGGGCATAATACAGGTCCTGGAACACAGCCTCTTGGTGCAATCCAAACGGGATAGGATCACCCTGAAGCGACACTCGGAGTAAAAACAATCATGACTGACATATTAAAACAGAGTCATTCCAAACCGAAGGTGTTCCACTACAAAGCGCCCTTCGGGAATAAAGGATTTTGAAGGGTACAAAAACTGATGGACACTCAAGCCCCATGAATCCTTTGCGCAGATTCTTTGCATGATGACAGCGCCTCCATGTGGGCGCGGTGTGATGACAACAGAAGGGCACTTCAAGAAACAGTTTGTTTGGTCCCCTACCACCCTTCAACCCCTTCGAAGCTCTCACTCGGAGGGTAAACTCCTTTGAAGGAATTAGGGCATAGGGATGATTCCTTTCCGAAATGGAACGCGAGGCGGTCAGTCAGTGACTACCCATTCCTCAGTCGTCACCACTTCTTCACTCGATGTCCACACCAGACGCATGGCTCAAAACAGTGACATATACAGGTGCTGTGGAAGATTGCAGATTTTTGTTTTGTTGTTGTTGTTCAGTGTTTCCTTCTTTTAGAGATGCAGCCCCCGCGATTTCAAACCGAAGTGATGCAAAGATTGCCTTTATATCATCTCCTTGTTGACTGGTCATGAATTTGCAATGGGCAAAGTCCATTGGGGAAACAAGATGGCCCAACCACCTATACTCTAGTGGCTTTTACCCATTAATTTAATGGTGTTTGGTCAGGACCGCCAACACCCTTTCAGTGCATGATTAGCTATATCATCTCAAACAAGGAAGATCGTCTGTCGCTGACATTGCTCTCCGCTTTTTGCACCCTGTGCCACAGCAAGTGATGATGAGAAAGAAGATTGGCACTGATCGAAGGGGGGGCACAACATCAGGGGTGAACGTCCCCTTCGTTATGAGTGCAGATGATGATCTATGATGACTCTATGGAGCTTGGGAATCTCATTCAGCACTTTAATCCGACATGTGTGTCTACACAAAAATAATTATTATAAAAGGTTCATTTAGCAAGGCAATTGTCACAGTTTTGTGGGGCCGTGATATCAGAACTGATTAAGTAATTTATTTTAAAATATATCTTTCTGTGTAAAATAATGCAACGGACACAGATAATTGCCCATGACTAGATTTGCCACGAGCAAGTTCGACAAAACTGGTGTGTGCATTATTAAGTCAACTAACAAGGGTAGTAAAGAGAGTTATTAGCTTTAGCACTAATGTGGACGTTTAACTCATCTTTACATACTTTAACAAAATGGATTATAAACTGTAAGCACCTTTACAAAAACTTGGAAAATATGTTTATTATTTTTGATAGTTGAATATTACAGGGTTATATAAACATGAAGTGTATTTCATGAGGAGGGTGAGGGGTGAGATGCATGAATTCAACCTAACGCTTTTTTTGATATAAAAAAGTACAAATGAAAGAATCCACCCCCAAACATAACCGTCAAATAAGATTGGAAGAATTCATGCGAATTAGCCACCAATTCACTAAAATGTATGAATCCCGACGAATTACCATGAGATGCTTGGACCTTCTATAGATTCATACCTGTCAAAGGCTTCATTTATAGAAGACAAGAGTATGATTCACAAAAACTAGACATGATATTCATCATATATGTGTTTATGACACCTCAGTGTGTTTTGCACACTGTGTGTTTCTGTAGCTCTGTGTGGATGTCATTGTGTTCGTATATATTCTGCACAGGTCCCCACACACCGGAGTTTGTATCTTGGGTTTTCATTCCCTCTGTGTCTGCTGAAGCGAAAGCAATAACACATCTTTTGTGAGGCTGGTGTTTACACCACTTTTGAAAGCAAATAGTTTGCTGTTTTGGCACTTAAAATAAACTTTAGAGTAAACATGGAGAGCAAGCATACCAGGTTCTCGTTCATGCAGTCTCCCAACAGAGGCATCCCGATCAGTCCGTTGACTATCTGTGCCAGCAGAAGCACAGCCTCCAGAGTCCCGATGCTCAAGAGAATGGAAAACAGGACCACGTTTCCCACATCACCACATTCTTCGGCCGCACACACACCGCCCATGACGTCTGGTTGGACAGGTAACTCTCTCTGAACGGGGGAAAGCCCAGATGTGAAAGTGTCAATGAAGTGCAAACCAGAGTATGTTCTAAACATGTTATTAGCAAACCGTACAGTTTGGGGTTTTCACAATCAAGTTCTGCCAGAGAGAGTTTTGTGCATGTGATACTGTTTCCCCTGCATCCTCACAGATGCACATTAAATCTGTAAAATGTTGGTAAATGTGTGTGATGTTACTCTGTAGTGCTGTTGAGGAAGGGGTAGAGAAGATCCCGTCTCCTGTGTCACACAGAGGACCCCCGTCCTGCAGGCCGACAGCAGAGATGATCTTACAGTACAGAACGCTCAGCGACACCCAGCACAGACATCCGCATGGACAGCTAGCATCATCTGCAGCGCACGCAAAAACACCCACACAACAACACACACACACACACACACCACACACTTAAGTTCAGCCTGGGTTGGCTCTTTCGCAGGGTCATAGTAGCCTACTTGAAAGGTTGTGTGGTGTGTGTGTGTGTGTGGGGTGTGTGTTGTGTTTATGTGTGTGTGTGTGTGTGGTGTGTGTGTGAGAGAGAGAGAGAATGAAGAGAATAAATGTGAGTGAGTGAGTTGTGTGTGTGTGTGTGTGTGTGTGTGTTGTGTGTTGTGTGTTGCGCGTGTTGTGAGTGTGTGTGTTTTTTGTGTGTGTGTGTTGTGTGTGAGAGCGATGAGTGTGAGTGTTGTGTTGTGATTGTGTGTTGTGTGTGAGGAGAGAGAGGGGAGCCTGAGAGACCTGAAATAATGATGAGTGAGTGTGTGGTGAGTGTGTGTGGTGAGTGTGTGTGTGTTGTGTGTGAGTGAGTGTGTGAGTGAGTGTGTGTGTGTTGTGTGGGTGCGTGGAATGGAGCGAGAGAGAATGAGGAGAATGAATGTGACGTGAGTGTGTGTGCTTGGGTTGTGTGTGTGTGTGTGGTGAGTGAGTGTGGGTGTTGTGTGAGAGAGAGAGAAGGGAGGAGACCGAAATGAGAGAATGAATTGTGCGTGAGTGTCGGTGTGAGTGGTGTGTGTGGTGTGTTGGTGTGTGTGAGTGTGTGTGTGGGTGTGTGTGTGTGTGTCGTGTGGGCAGAGAGAGACTGAGAGATGAATGGAGTGAGTGGTGTGAGTGTGTGTGTGTGTGTTGCTTTGTGTGTGGTGTGTGTGAGTGTGTGTGTGTGTGAGCGAGAGAGAGAGAATGAGAGAAGAAAATGTGCAGTGACGTGAGTGTGGTGGAGGTGGTCTGTGCGTGTGTGGTGTGTGTGTGTGTTGAGTGGTGTGGTGTGTTGAGAGAAGAGAGAGGGGACTGAGAGAATGAATGTGAGTGAGTGTGTGTAGTGTGTGGTGGGTGTGAGGAGTGTTGTGAGTTTTTTTGAGTGGGTGTTTTTTTTTTTTTTTGTTTTTTTTTTTTGCATTCAGTTTCTCACTCTCTCCATAACTTTTTTTTTTTTTTTTTGTTTTTTTTTTTTTTTTTTTTTTGTTTTTTTTTTTTTTTTTTTGTTTTTTTTTTTTTTCTTTTTTGTTTTTTTTTTTTTTTTTTTTTTGTTTTGGGAGCCTTTTTTTTTTTATTTTTTTGTTTTTTTTTTTTTTTTTTTTTATTTTTTTTTTTTTTATTTTCGGTTTTTTTTTTTTTTTTTTTTTTTTTTTTTTTTTTTGATTTGTCCTGTTTTTTTTTTTTTTTTTTTTGCCGTTTTTTTTTGTTTTTTTTGAGGTGCCTTTGTTGTTTTTTTTTGTTTTGTTTTTTTTGTTTTTAGTATTTTTTTTTTTTTTTTTTGTAAATAAGGATTTTTTTTTTTTTTTGAATTTTTTTTTTATTTTTTTTTTTTTTTGAATTTTTTTTTTTTGTTTTTGCTTTTTGTTTTGTTTTTTTTTTTTTGTTTTTGTTTTTTTTTTTTTGCGTTTTTTTTTTTTGACCGGAGGGTGGTTGTTTTTTGTTTTTTTTTTGTTTTTGTTGGGGGTGATGTTGATGGGGTGTGGTGGTTGTTTTTTGTTTTGTGTTTTTTTTTTTTTTTTTTTCTGTGTGTGTATTGTGGTTGTGTTTGTTGTTGGTGTGTGGTGTGTGTGTTTTGTTGCTGATTTGAGATGAAGTTACTGTTCACAAATGAAATTAAATGGGCAGCCCTTCTGTCATCTAAACAGATACATTCGAGAAGTTGTTCTGATAAATTCAAATAAGAAATAAAGTTTGATTCTGTTAACGAAGTCTTTTCTCAACACTTCTGATGAATGGGCTTATTTTTAATTTTGTCATTTTATCTGCACATCCAACAGTTGTGGGATATTCGGATGAGGTTAATGTCTCATTTTGTGTCTGGAAAACACATTCATCTATATTATGTTAATATTAATGCTTTTATGTCTATTTGTTAATGAATTGTATTTGTGAACACACCAGTGTTTTTAGATTTGTGGAGTAAAACTTATAGTTTTTGAAGTTAAAAGCTGACATTAGTTTTTATTATTTATTATTTAAATTCTTAATTGCATCGGGGTCTCTACAGCTCAGTCCAACTCCAATCACTACGCCACTCATAGTTTGTTAATGATATTCTGTTGGTTATTAGGCTATATGAATGACTGCTTGGAATCTGTTGCATGCACCAGCAGAGCAGTAGTGCTGCCCATCATCACTGCAAAGTGTGCTTGCATGCAGTGTGACAGGTTTGGTCCTATAACAACCTCTTCTAACTCATTATTGCAAGTGAAGTTTGAAAAAGAGCACTATAGAAGAAGAGTACACATTTTTTTTAACAAAGATGCCACAAATATAAAGTGCATGTGTTTATCTGTTGAGAGATGAAGTGTGTTCCTCACCCCGCATCTGTTGGCCACAGCAGCTGCCCTCCAGCCCCGCGGCCTCATGATCGACGCTGGCAGAACAACGCTCTGCCGGAGCACACAAACACACAACACCACACACATGACAACCACAGTCATCGGACACACCTTACTCACTCGCTCATCTGTCCTTCACACACTCTTTCACACTCACCAGACAGGGACCTGCTCCGACTCACCCCGGGACAAGAACCAGATCTTCTTCCGTGATCTCCTCTGTCCTCCACACCTCACCGTTGGGAAAAAACAAAACAGCAGGATGTTTTCCGACCACGGCTCCTAGCAGGACCCGAGCGGGACGAGAAGGTATGCGGTGCATTTAGCACATTTTACCGTACACATGCTGACCTGATTTAGGACCAGTGTGAAAGAGACGTGGTTTTGCATTGGAAATCAGGAACAAGTTACCTAAATACATGTGTCCCTGCAGCACAGAAAGCAGTCATCCGTAGCACAGCTGTATATTGTAAGCAATAGACAACATACATTGTATGAGTTCCCAAATTATACATTTCTCTTATGACCACAAACTCATAGGATATTAAGTAAAGCTTCATGTTCCATGAAGATACTTAGTACATGTCCTACTGTAAATATATCAACACTTAATTTGTTGATAGTAATATGCATCGCTAAAGAGAATTCAGTGACAACTTTTAAAGATGATTTTTCATATTTAGATTTTTTTTTGCACACTAGATTCAGATTTTCAAACTAGTTGTATCTCAGGACAAATATTGTCCTCATAACAAACCAGAATAAGGAGAGATTATTTTTAGTTTTTTCAGAAGAGTAAAAAATCAGATTTCAAGAAAAGGGAAAACCTGACGGTTTTGTTTTCCGGGGGAAAAGAAGGATGAGCAACACCCCCTTTCATTAGGTCTTTAAATCATTTTTTTTACAGCAGGTCTATTAGTTACTTTGCCCCTACTAAAAATATCAAAATCTTGACCTGGTTCTGCAGTTCCATTTACTTTGCTCCTGATTCGTGGGGGACGAGGGAAAGGACCCTAGTTTCTGTCGGGTGGTATTTAGGGAGGTTAGTGAGTGTTGGGGTGACTGTGAAGTGTGAGAGGAATTTTGTGGGCCCAGTTGACACAAACCAGTCATCTGCCCCTGGGTCAATCCCCCGTTTTCAAACCACAAAACCCCACTATCAGTAACGGCCTTTCCACGTGTTGACGACAGGAGACTCCAAAAAACAGACAAATATTAAAAAAAATTAAAAACTGAGGTAACAATTTACAAAAAGATTCCTTTAGTTAACTATTTTTAATGCAAAAAAACTAACATTTTTCCCCGGCTTGGGAAAACTGATTTGATTGGTCAGCCCAAAACATCCAAGGTAGGTTATCCGGATAAAAACCCAGTAAAGTGTAACCGGGCTATCGGGAAAGCAGGGGCAGTACTATTTTTTGGTGTAAGCTTTGGTTTTTTTAGCTAAAAATATCAAAATTGTTTCAACATGGTTTACATTTTTTTATTAGTTTTGGGTTTGTGGACTCGCTTGGTTTCATTCAAAAGCAGTGCTTTCATTTTGCTACGATTTTTTTGTTTATGTGGGATAAGTAAAAATCCGCTTCGCGTCGGGGCCTGAACCCCGTCGGGGTTTTTCTGCGAGAACAAACCGGTGGAGTACATTATCCCCTTTCATAAATTTAGCAAAGATTTTTTACAATTAGAATCTTTTTTAATAAAATACAGTGTTCATTTTTAGTTTTTTGTAGTTAATAAGTTAAAAAATGGAATTTGTTTAGTTTTTTGGCAAAAATTCCCAATCTTTAAAATTTCAAGACCCAAATTCTATCGATATTATTTTTTAAAACAAATTACCCAAAAATTTTTAAATGATAGAAAAATTTTACCTATTCCTCCTGTGGGTTTTAATTTTAAAGGGTCCATGAGTTTTCTAAAAAAAACAATTTGGTTATTGGTATAAGAAATGTGTTTTTGTGGTTTAAGGTCAAAAACACATTATTTTTTAAAAACGTACATTATGTTTTCCTCTATGCCCCGCCTTCTGAAAAAAGTTGTTTTTCAAAGCTCTCATTCTGAAAAGTAGGTGTCCAGTGCGTTGGATTGGGGATACCTCAGCGGTTGGAAAGTAGGGCCCCTTTTCTATACTGTGATGGAGCGACGGGGGGAAAACCCAAAACAACCCCCTTTTTGGGTGTTTGCATCCCGTTTGGGAATAATTTTGATATAAGACTTATACGGTTTTACGCGTTGAGGTTCACGGCCACGTAAACAAAAACCATGTTACATTTGTGTCGGAGGGAAAAGAAAAACAAAAAGCTTATTACACTCCAAAACTACGTTTGAATATCAGTGACAAAATTTTTTACATTGTAACGTCTTTAAAATTTTGGTAGAAAGCCGGCTTAGTCTTTCCCAGAAACGGGAACCGTCCCCCTAAAAAAAATCACTTCTGATTTGGGGGGGAAAAGTTTGGAAAAGGGTTTTAAAAATATTAACCCCGATTTTTGTGTTTTCTTTTGGAAAAACAAAAAAAGATTTTTTCTTTTAAAACGAATAAACAGGTTCCCCGAAATGACGGGAACCAAAAACAGAGAGAATAAAATTTCATCTTCTTCTTTGTAAGTCAAGACCTTATTATATAGCGCTTAAAAAAAAAAAGATTGGCAAAGAACGAACAACAAATTAGGGGAAAACAGTGGCAATAATGCAAAAAAGACGTTAAAGGAGTTATCATGAATTCGTGGTCACATGCAGTCGTTTAGTTTAAAAGATCTGTGCATAATTTTCAATCAAAGGGCAAAGTATCGCTGTAAATGAAGGGCCCCAAATAAGAACCCGAGGGGGCAGCGGGAAGGAAAACCAAAAATCATCAGTGAGAAGGAGAAAAAAAACCCTTTGGGGGAAACCCGTTCGGGGGGCCCGTTTTCCTCTGACCAACGAAACCAGCAGTCAATTTTCCCGGCTGCAGCAAAATAGATTGTTTCGAATCAAGTTCCCGGGTCTTGTCCGGTGGTCGTCTGAGACAAGGGGCTTTTAAGGGGACTGCCTTTGGGGGTCTAGTCCCGGCCATGTCTTTAGGGCTGTGTGTGAAATTGGGCGGTTAGCAAATCTTCCACATCGTGAGTAGAGTGTGGGGGGTGTTTTAAACGAGGCGTTTTAGGGGTGTTGGTTTACTCTTAACTTTTTTAAAGTATTCTTTTGGGTTTTGGACTTTGTCTTTGAAAATTTTCGACTTCTTTTTAACACTCCAAAGAGAGAGGAGAAATTTAAATTGACCCCTTTTAAATTTTAATTTATACATCAAAAGGGGAATGACAGTGTCCTGCATTTCATACTGGAACACAGATTGTCATGGAGAACACTAGTCATCAAAAACCAGTGTATATCCGTAGCTAGAAGAGTTGTGAATCCTGCCTGCACTACATTGCCTATAAAATGTGTTGGTCTAGGTCCTGAACACAAAAACAAAACTGACTTGAATTAACAGCTCATAAACAGCTGTAGTTGTCCTTTTTGTTATTTAAAGGGGGTGGTTGACTGTGTTTTTCTAGGCTGAATTGATGTTTATGGGAGTTTGCAGGTTCGGGGAAAACGCATGATTTTTCAAATAAGATACCTTTATCCACACTGCAATGTCCGCCCCTCACCTCAGCGGCCTGTGCTCCCTTGTATGTAACCAACAGAATTGTTAATATTGCTCATCAGTTTGGAAGCCCGATTGAGAAGCAGAGGATATTATTGAGAGGATTCATGCAGAACCTGTGCAAGCATGGCTGTTTGTATATGGTAGGTGCGACCTATGTTTTATGTTTGGTTGTTGTCTAATACTTTTAGTTATGCTGGTTAAAAGTTGTAAATGTACTTACTGCTTCATGTTGGCTTTACATATAGCCGGTTTTTGTCTTCTCCTAATAAAGCTTATAATTAAACCAGTACAGGAGGCAACTGCATGTGCGTTCTAGTTCATAGACATTGCTGTTCTGCATAGCTATTTCGGAAAACTAGTGGTATTAATTGGAACAGTTCATTGGTCTGAACTGACTGAGAGAGGCGAGAGAGAGAGAAGATAGAGAGAGAGAGAGATGTAGAGCAGGGGGATACACTAGGAACAATAAAAATGCTGCTTTAGAACATTGATTTTTGAAACTTGTGATCCATTAAATCCTTACTAAGAAGAAATCTTGATTCATTATGAATGATTTTTATGTGCACCTCTAGTTTTCTTTTCCCACTTCCTGAAGCGGGGCAGAGGCCCCCCCCCTTCGCCCCTTTTTCCCCAAAGGGGTGGGGTTTGTCTGGGTTTGTGATGTCACAAACCCGGGAAAGAACTGTTGTATTTCCCTACAGCCATTTTTGTAGGAAATTTTAAATTGCCTTTTTTAAAAAGATGTATCCCCAATTGCATTGAACTTTAAGCGTTGTAACTTTGCAGAGTTGTTTATCTAAACAGCAACATTACACACAACTAATGTTAAAAAAAATGAAAATCGCAATCAACCACCCCCAGGATACAGTTTGAGTAATCTTCACAGTGGAAAATTAAGTAAACCCCCATGTTTTTTTCAGAAGTTAAAGTAGTTATTTTAAACCAAGGAATAAATTGAAAGATATGATAGGGTCCTTCAAAAAAAATAAAAATAAATAAAAAAATAAATCAACAGCAATCAACACGGGATGATCTTGGCCATACATTCCCAATAACAACCCAAACCAATTTGCCAGATGAAAAATGTGTACTACTATAGAAAAGATGGCAAAAATTTTAAGAAGAGGGGGCAGAGATACAAACTGAACACAAACTAAAAATGTTTATTTGGTGATATTCCCAGTATCTTAAGAGAATGATCTTCAACACCCCGGTTTTTAGGAAAATCCCCCTTTTTCACACTATATAAATTTCCTAACCCCACGGGCAAAATCAGTTTATGAGCCCAAAGTGTTTTGGTTTTTGTTGAACAGAAAAAAATAAAATAAAAACATATTGTCCGTGTCTAGGGCGGGGGAGCCCCGGGGGGGGTCGTGTGAAGCGGGCAGCGGTCCCCAAAGGGGCAGGTCAGATGGCAGGGTCAGGGTTTGAATGCCCTACCACGGGAGCAGAGGACTGCAGGCGAGGACTCCTCTGGCGCTGCATGAGGAACAAACCCGCACCCAGCGGGGGGTTGAAACACCCAAAACCCCATCAGCACCTGCAGTCCTCACAAGGGGTCAGGGGGTTTGGAGGAGCGCTCAAGTCACTGCTTCATTCTCCCTGTATCGTGCAGAAAGAGAGCTTTCTCTGGTCGAGTAGACACCCAGATGTTTGGAAAGGACGTGGTTAAGTCAGGCCTTGCACATTTCCCCCTGGAGGGGCAAAGAAAAGGGGGAATAAAAAAAAAAAAAAATAAGAAGTGAGTGCTTTACAAAAAACATTTAAAAAAGTACTTTTGGCCCGGCATTTCAGCAGATACTGTATTTTACCAAGACCCAACAATTACGCACATACTGCCACCCATAGGGTTTATGTTTTTCCCTCACTGTGGGGAAATGTGAAAAAAAGGGGGGGGGTGAGGAATAACTGCCTCAGTTTTTTTATTTTGTACTGTCTCTGAGGTAATGTTTAAAGGGTTTTTTACATCAAAAAAAAAATTTTAGAAGAAACAGGTTTTTTGTCCTGTTTTTGACCCCCCACAAAACCCGCCTGAATAGCGTGCTCGGAAGTGGCTAAATAGTTTTTTTTTTGACAGAGTACACTCCTCACAAAGGATGTCGTGATTTGGTTGAAAATGTAAAATTACCAGTATCAAACAATTGAAGAAGAGAAAAGCAATAGTGACCAGTCATGAAAACAGACCATATAGTCACACAGCATCATTTTTTGTTTCAATCTTTCTGAAAAGCCCATTTTGAATTTTCCCTTTGTTTGAAATGAACAGGATGAGTTCACGATGCAGCCAGATTTTCATTAAAAATAAAGTTTATTCACTCTTTCCTAACGCTGAGATCAGAAGGAAGGCCGCCACATGGCTTGGCAGGGGGTCTTGTTGTCTTTGGGGCATCTTTTTCGTTTGGTTTTGCATTCACCTCTTCCCAAAAATACTGTGCCAATCAGTGGATGGGGCTAAAAGACAGTGCTGTAGAATCAGTGGGTGGGGAATAGACAGTGATGTAGAATCAGGGGGCGGGGGGGAAACAGACAGTGATGTGGAATCGATGGGTGGGGCTAAACAGACAGTGATGTGGAATCGGGGGGCGGGGCCCCCAAACAAACAGTGATGTGGGAAAGATGGGTGGGGCTAAACGCAGGGGCTGTGCATCGGTGGGTGGGGTAAACAGGCGTGCCAAAAATCTGGGTGGGGCTAAACAGACAGTGATGGGAATCGGTGGGGGGGCTAATCAGGCAGGCTGAAATCGGTGGGGGGGGGGCTAAAAAGAAGTGATGTGGCAGCGGTAGGCATACATCCGAAACCATCAGTGAATTGTTGGAATCGATGGGTGGGGCTAAATTCGATGCACAAAAAGAAAAACAGACACGTGTGTTGATCGATGGGTGGGGTCTAATCAGGCATTGCCTGAGCCTCGGTGGTAGGGCTAATTCAGGCACGGTGCTGAGGAATAGGTGGCGAAGGGGCTAACGACAGTGATGTGAAAGCGGTGGGGTGGCCGAATCCGTGCAGGCGTAACTCGGTGGGGCGGGCTGAACAGACATCGATGTGGAATGGATGGTTTGGCCCCGTAAAACAGACAGTGGATGTGGAATCGATGGTGGGGCTAATCAGGCAGTGATGTTTAATCGGTGGTGGGCTAATCAGGGCAGTGCTGTAGCATCGTTGGGTGGGGCTAAACAGACATGCTGATGGGGAATCGAGGGTGGGGCTAAACAGCGACAGTGATGTGCGAATCAGTTGGGATGGGGCTAATCAGACAGTGCGGTAGATTCAGTGGGTGGGGTTGGGCTAAACAGACAGTGATGTAGAATCGGTGGGTGGGGCTAACACAGACAGTGATTTGTGAATCGATGGGCCGGGCTATAACAGACATATGTCAATCGAGTGGGCGAGGGCTAAACAGCAGTTTTTGGAATGGGATGGCATGCTGAGCAGTAGTGATAAATCGACAGTGGGCTGTAGACATCTAGGTGCCTGGTGCGAATGGGCTGCCGTAATCAGGCAGGCTGCTAAAGAATCTGGGTGGGGCTAAACAGACAGTGATAGTGGAATCGTGTGGGTTGGGCTAACAATGCAGTGCTTGTAGAATCGGGTGGGCGGGGCTAACGAGACTTGATATGGAATCTGATGGTGGGGCTAAACGAACAGTGATGTGGAATCGATGTCGTGGGGCTAATCAGGCAGGTGCATATAGACTCGGTGGGTGGGGCTAACAGACAGTGCGTGGAATTCGGTGGGTGGGGCTAATCCTTGCAGTGCTTGTAGAATCCGGTGGCGCGGGGCTACACGACAGGGATGGTGGAATCGCTGGGTGGGGCTAAAACAGACAGTGATGTGGAATCATGGGCGTACCAATCAACAGTGCGAGTATGAGCTTAGTGGTTGAGTGGGCTGAACCTGACAGTGATGTGTGGATTCGGTGGGTGGGGCATAAACAGACAGTGCTGATGGAAATCATGGGCGTGACTAATCAGACAGTGATGTAGATTTGGTGTGATGTGGGGCTGAACAGACAGTGAAGCATGGGGAAATCAGACAGTGGGTGGGGCTGAATCGGGCAGTGGCAGATGTAGAATAAGGTGTTTGGATCTTCTTCTGAGGAGGCGGTGCTATATACACACATATTACATCATAGAGTAGAACATTACACAAGCTGTGGTTTTGGCATATTGGAAAACAGTATAAAGCCAGTGGTTCTCAACTCCCCGCCTCGGGACCCACTGCTCTGCACATTTTGAATGTTTCTGAATCTGACACACTCAGTTCCGGTCATGGATCTCTCTCCTAATGAGCTGATGATCTGAATCAGGTGCCATAAATAAGGGAGACAAACAAAATGTGCAGAGCAGTGGGGTCCCGAGGACTGGAGTTGAGAACCACTGGGTAATAAGCGGTTCTAGACTACAAGATAGTTTCGAGCTCTAAAACCTTTTTTTACAGTACAATGACCTCTTATGTCCAAAGATCCAGGGGAATTTTGGTTTTCTCAGTCATGACCACTTTATAAGATATAATTTGATAAAATATTATGCAAGAGGATGGTATTTGTGCAATGCAGATTGTATAGATTTAACTGGCTGAACAATTTATTCGCGAAGGGATTGAAAGGATCAAACAGCAGGAAGAAGCGTCCTCCTTCAAACTGCAGCGTGTTTCACTGAAAGGAGGGTAGGTGGAAGTTAATGCAGTGGTGTTCGTCTGCAGCGTCTGCGCTAGCTCGCTCCATCCGTCACACAGCCAGTCCTGGTGCAGATGTACACTCCCCGGAGCCGCATGCAAACTCTGCTGGACCACATGTTCTCCTCAAGCAGAAAGCAGTGATGCAGGGAAGAGTCACAATCTCACAGAGACTCACAAATATACTTCATGAATCAGGCAGCACTCACTTTCTGAAAGAGACATGGCCCTAAAAGATGCATAAAAGCCACGGTCTGCAACACCTTCATCTGCCACACACAGCACAGTCCCTCAGATCACAGGACCAGAGGAGGTGAGATCAGGAGGCCAGAGCTTGGCCCACAAACCTGCTCAGAGAGACAGCAGGACGTCAAGCGCCTCACTATAGAACAGCAGAAAGCTTCTGTAAACAATATTGTTGAGCCAAGGTTCAACCCTCAGTATTTTGGTATTAGGAACACAAGTTCGGTGTCTGAAGTGTGGTAGTATATGACAGTAACGAACTTTTAGAGAAAGCAAATATGTTAGACCATATCTGACACTGATAAAGAATGCATCATCACATTCTGTGAAACTGATCCCCCCTGTTGACAACCAGCCATCTGCTGCTCTGTTAGGTAACTTTTTTGAAGCCTGTGTGCGCGCATGTGCGCTGGATGTTGAACCTGCGTCCGTGAGCAACTAGCTTACATTGCCGCACGTCACCAGCTTAGCGTATACCAAACACTAGTGACCAGCTTTAAACCAGCAGCCCCATGCTTCAAAACATACCTAACCATTCCAGCTATGCGGTTTTTTCAACAAGGACCATCTGACTCCAAATCCACGTCCATTAGAAACAATATGACCTACACAATGAATCTCTCCTTCCTTAAGAATACTCCTCATGATGGACCTGATTTTGCATTCTCTTCACATTGCTCCGTATTTAGATTGGTTACTCATGTGTTGCTGCAAGTAAACTTTTAAGGCACTTAAATCCCTCGGCAGTGTGGTAGAGACTAGCAGTGCAGTGTTCTCCACCTGCCGGGGAGAAGGAAGAGGCCGACGAGAGGGCACAAGATCTGCGCCCCCAGCACAGTGGTTTTGGCGTCTCCGATCCTGGGCGCCTCGTAAACCTCCACATAGTCCCAACGCACACACATCCTGTGTTTCCAGACTGAAGTTCTGAAAACTCAGTCTAATCACTTGTCTAGGCTTCCACAGAGATTTGCCATGTACACCACGATGCTAGCGGTAGAGGAATAACTACAATTTAATACAGATGTGATAGAAACAGTCACGATGCCGAAGACAAATAACTATTTATTTAACCAGCCGGGCCTACGCATACAATTAACTGCTCATTTCATAGCCAATTTATATAAAACCTGTAGGTAAATTTATGACGTTTTAGCATTTAAGATTCAGGAAGTGCCTGGAAGAAATAGCAGCTTAAGAATCATTCACGCTGTTGATGGGGGGTAACGGCTTTGGATGGTTTGGACTGGACCAACAATCCATACTCTCCTGTTCTATTTTCCCTCCACACATCTAAGAATCAGACAAATGCAAAAACAGAAATCATGATGTATCGATTATAGTCTTTACGTTCAATCGAGATAAACAACTGAAGGGTCACACTTTGTGTCGTGACGACGTCCTTAACTGATATTAGTGCCCGAGCCACTAGGTGCATGGCCCGCTTGTTTTTCTAAGGATTATTATGTCCAGAAGCACTGATGGAGTTAGGACCCTATTGGAATTGGCTCTGTTCCGTGTTCTTCTTCTTGCTCCAAAATGCATACGGCATTTTTGAGGCCCGTAACATGCGCAAAAACTCACGAAACATGCACACAGCTATTGCGTTAGACTTGGCAAACATTACGTCCCTGGAACTGGGTTTTCAGAATTCGGAAATGGGCGAAAATGGCTCGTGCGCGCCACGCTATAACATATATGTGATCAATAGGCGCCTCAAGCTGCGTTTCCACATACAGGTACGAAACTCACGTCGACACGTGTACACAGCCACTACCTACAAAACACGTCTTCTGGTACAAAATCATAAACCTACGAGGACGTCTGTTAATTTTTTATTTCCTTCAAGATGTTTATGCATTTTTTATACCATTTTCATGCCTCGGACGTTAAAACTCTCCTCCTACACTTTTAATCGAATCATCTTCAAATTGCTGAGTCTTATCAGAAGGCATTTGTGATGCTACATTGATAAGATCTTGAGTTTTTCGTCGAAGGTTGCTGGTAACACACGTTAGAAGCTAGCAGCCCTTATGTGTGCCACAGAGGCTGGGCCCTAGGCGTGGCACAGAGGCTCTAGGGTGCTCCCTGGAAATCCATTCATAAAAAACTTTATGTATATCTCACACATGAGGCTTGGATGTATTCATATTAAACGCGTTAACGACATAGCGATCGCACTGTTGCGGACCCACTTTCGCCCTGCATGTAATAGGCCTACCGCCCCACAGGAAGTTTGGCTCTTCAGGGCGGTGTACAAAAGCTATGCAGGCCTCGGGAATTTTATATACTCCCTTCCTCCCAGCCTTTTCCAATCCAATCGCACCCAACCTGGGTCAGCAGTAACCTCAGTCAGTGGGCGGTGCTAAAATGGTGATGGATTTTTTTGATACATTGAAGTCCCATCACATAGATGTGACTATTATGACTGAAAGTTATCGTGCCACC